>NC_084745.1:44239078-44251578 GCF_033978785.1 Entelurus aequoreus
CAACAACCACACTGAACCCTACCCCCCGAGCACCTGGGGGAGAAACGGGCCATTTAGGATGACCCCAACGAGCGCGGCCTTAAGAACTCGATTCTGCAGAGTCTGTGGACACGTGACTTGTGACAAGTGAAAGTATTAACTGGTTGCACCAACTATATCACACCTTTATACACACCATTCAATTACACGTTGCTCTTTTTGTGCTGTGGACAATAGATCATTGCTTCAATCAAAGTTAGGTTTGTTCCTCACTGATGTCCTGTCTGTCTTTTTTGTTCACTTTCATAATGCACTTTGTGTGTGATTGGTGGAGAATTGCACACACACACACACACACACACACACACACTGGTTATTATTTGGAATGGGGACCAAGTTTTTGATCATCACTTGTGGGCACCACCCTTTCTACAGGTTGTGGAGGCATAAAAAAAAGAGGTAAAATGGCCACTGCCCAGTTAGGTCATACACGTCTTTAAATCTCTGGATTGATGAAGTAATGTGCTGATCATTCTTACTGGGGACCCTGGGGGAAAAAAGAGTTAATATGGTTCATGGGGACCACATTTAAATAATTTTGCATAATTCACACAAATTTGTATGTGACTACTGAGGACCATTTTAAAAAAAAGTTCAAATTAAATATGACATGATCCTCAGAATACAGCACTACAGCTGTCCTCTTATAGGAAGTTTCACCATTTAAATGTTAAAGCAAATCCTGCATCTTCTGTGACATGACTGAAAACTGCTATTTAGCAGTAATGAAGTTGCCTGCAACTCCAACTGCCAAATATAGAAGGATGGACAATTCTGAATGTGAATCATACTTTAAGGTAATATTGTTTTATAATCATGCTGTATGAAAATGTCATCAAAGCTTAAAAATCACTTAGGCATCTTCAGAATGGATCTGACTATCATTTAAAAAGGTTTCCCTTTAGTGGACCTGTTTTTTTGTCCCCATACTGTCAGAGGTCCCCTAAAGGTGACTGTGTAAACCAGGGGTGTCCAAAGTGCGGCCCGGGGGCCATTTGCGGCCCGCAGCTAATTGTTTACCGGCCCGCCACACATTCTGCAAAAATTGCAAAATTGATAATATTGCAAAAATAAAAAAATAAAACATTTTAAAAAAAAAGTGGAATGAGGTGAAATCTAACAAAAAAAAGTTGCAATGTTTTTTTTCTTTTGTCTTTGTTTATTTTTCTTTTTTTTGCCATTGCTAAAAAAAAAAAAAAAGACTAAAAATCTATGTTATAATGAATTATTACTTCAAAAATATCACTTTAAAATGTTTTATGTGGAAAAAATATTGCATATATTGTGTGGTTGCCATATAAAAACATCAATGTTTTATTTGACAAAAGAGCAAAAAATAAACAAAATAATATTTCAAATGTAAAATGGACAGATATATCTGAAGTTGATCTCATAATTTAAGTGTTAAAAGTAAAAAAATAATAATAAAAATGTATCACTTTATGAGTGGGAGATCTTTTGGATCCCAAATATTTTTAGTAGGATTTTATTTAACTTTTCACTGTGATTACTCAAAAATATTAAATAATTAAAATCAATGGTGTCCTGCATTATTGATCTTTTAAGGCTCTAATACTAAATACTGCATATTTCAGTTTTACTATAAAAAACAAAGTTGTCTGACAGAAAAGGCATAAAACTTTTTTTTTTTTTTAACTTTATATCAACCTGAAGTTCCATCCATCCATCCATCTTCTTCCGCTTATCCGAGGTCGGGTCGCGGGGGCAGCAGCTTAAGCAGGGAAGCCCAGACTTCCCTCTCCCCAGCCACTTTGTCCAGCTCCTCCCGGGGGATCCCGAGGCGTTGCCAGGCCAGCCGGGAGACATAGTCTTCCCAACGTGTCCTGGGTCTTCCCCGTGGCCTCCTACCGGTCGGACGTGCCCTAAACACCTCCCTAGGGAGGCGTTCGGGTGGCATCCTGACCAGATGCCCGAACCACCTCATCTGGCTCCTCTCCATGTGGAGGAGCAGCGGCTTTACTTTGAGCTCCCCCCGGATGGCAGAGCTTCTCACCCTATCTCTAAGGGAGAGCCCCGCCACCCGGCGGAGGAAACTCATTTCGGCCGCTTGTACCCGTGATCTTGTCCCAAAGCTCATGACCATAGGTGAGGATGGGAACGTAGATCGACCGGTAAATTGAGAGCTTTGCCTTCCGGCTCAGCTCCTTCTTCACCACAACGGATCGATACAGTGTCCGCATTACTGAAGACGCCGCACCGATCCGCCTGTCGATCTCACGATCCACTCTTCCCTCACTCGTGAACAAGACTCCGAGGTACTTGAACTCCTCCACTTGGGGCAAGATCTCCTCCCCAACCCGGAGATGGCACTCCACCCTTTTCCGGGCGAGAACCATGGATTCGAACTTGGAGGTGCTGATTCTCATCCCAGTCGCTTCACACTCAGCTGCGAACCGATCCATGATATAGAGATTTAATGTAAGTGTTAAATAAAAAATAATAATAATTTGACTTATTTTTAACATTTTAATGACTGAGATGGTCCCCGGGAGCCCTAAAGGTTAAAAAAATTTTTTTTAAAAATCCATATATTTTGTTAAGGTTTGAAAATGAAAAATATCAAAATGGCCCCCACATGCTTTAATTTTTCCGTGTGCGGCCCTCAGTGGAAAAAGTTTGGACACCCCTGGTGTAAACAGAGCGATGTCCCCATTTAGCAAGTATTGCCAGAACACACACACACACACACACACTTTTTTGCTTATTTGAAAAATGTTTTATCCTGTTTTATATCAAACTAGAATTTAATTTGTTGCAGGCTTTGTAATAAAATTAAAAATGGGGGGGGGGGGGAAATATTTTTTGAAGAGAAAACAATTCTAACAACGGGGACATTTAATGTGAATTATGTTCAAAGCCAAACAGAACATAAAAGTCCTAAAACATTTTGAATTCATATTTGTTTGCTTTTTTTTAAACTAAAATTTCTCCATATTTAGTTGTACACGAAATATCAAACATGCAATGTTAATTTTTTTTTATTTTGACCTGTCATGTCTGGTTTTGTTGTTTCTCCGAGCGCTGTTTTTCACCAGCTGCCAATGATTTCAATGTTTCAATCAATAAATCAATGTTTATTTATATAGCCCTAAATCACCAGTGTCTCAAAGGGCTGCACAAGCCACAAGGACATCCTCGGCTCAGATCCCACATCAGGGCAAGAAAAAACTCAACCCAATGGGATACAATGAGAAACCTTGGAGGGGACCCCAGATGTGGGGACCCCCCCTAGGCAACCGGTGCAATTAACGTCGACTGGATCTAGCATAATATTTGCGATTTGCTGCCAATAACTAATCAGAGGGTTTCTTATACCAGTCTCACTTCGCCACTCCTTGCGAGATCAATGTTTTGGACACGTTTTTTTTAAATGTTTTGCTATCCTACGTCGTTAAGCTTTATCTTGGGCATCCCGTGTGCCTCTACTTGGGCAACACAACTTTCGCAGATATGACAACATGACCCTTTTGAAGGTCTTTTGCTCAGACAGTGTCTGAGGCTCTTTGGTTCTTGGGGGACATTAGTTCTTGTCCTGTCTTGTCGGGGGTTCAGGAGGTTATCTTGCCTGCCAAGCACTGACGCGTATTTATGTCACCTTATCTCAGGCACGACAGTTCAGCCAGCGAGCGAACATGGATGGAACTTGATGAGGTTTTCCTGAAACTGTGGAAGACTGTGTTCCTCTGCCCCAATCCTTGGGGTTAAAAATGACAAAACTGTCTTCCTGCAGTCGCACAAGTTTGCTTCATTTTTGCTGGAATGAATGTTATATAATGAATAATTCAAAACCCAAAACCAGTGAAGTTGGCACGTTGTGTAATTCATAAATAAAAACAGAATACAACGATTTGCAAATCCTTTTCAACTTATATTCAATTGAATAGACCGCAAATACAAGATATTTAATGTTCGAACTGAGAAACTTTTTTTGTTGTTGCAAATAATCATTAACTTAGAATTTAATGGCAGCAAAACAGTGCAAAAAAAGTTGGCAAAGGGGCATTTTTAGGGCCCAGCAAAGTCGGCAGCGTTTCTGGGTGTTGTTGATAAATGGCTTTCGCTTTGCATAGTAGAGTTTTAACTTGCACTTACAGATGTAGCGATGAACTGTAGTTACTGACAGTGGTTTTCCGAAGTGTTCCTGAGCCCATGTGGTGATATCCTTTACACACTGATGTCGCTTTTTGATGCAGTACCGCCTGAGGGATCGAAGGTCCGTACTATCATCGCTTACGTCCAGAGATTTCTCCAGATTCTCTGAACCTTTTAATGATATTACGGACTGTAGAGGGTGAAATCCCTAAATTCCTTGCAATAGCTGGTTGAGAAATGTTGTTCTTAAACTGTTCGACAATTTGTTTTTGATGCAGTACCGCCTGAGGGATCCAAGGTCACAGGCATTCAATGTTGGTTTTCAGCCTTCCTGCTTACGTGCAGTGATTTCTCCGATTCTCGGAACCTTTTGATGATATTACGGACCGCAGATGGTGAAATCCCTAAATTCCTTGCAATAGCTGGTTGAGAAATGTTGTTCTTAAACAATTTGCTCACGCATTTGTTTACAAAGTGGTGACCCTCGCCCCATCCTTGTTGGTGAATGACTGAGCATTTCATGGAAACTGCTTTTATACCCAATCATGGCACCCCCCTGTTCCCAATTAGCCCGTTCACCTGTGGGATGTTCCAAATAAGTGTTTGATGAGCATTCCTCAACGTTCTCAGTCTTTTTTGCTTTTTTGAAACATGTTGCAGGCATCAAATTCCAAATGAGCTAATATTTGCAAAAAAATTAAGTTTTCAAGTTCGAACATTAAGTATCTTGTCTTTGCAGTCTATTCAATTGAATATAGGTTGAAAAGGATTTGCAAATCATTGTATTCTGTTTTTATTTGCCATTTACACAACGTGCCAACTTCACTGGTTTTAGGTTTTGTACATCGACTGAAAGGCAAAGCTTTCAATTCATCAGTCGATCTACATTCCTATTTTTACCTATTGTCATGAGCTGTGGGTAATGACCACAAAGGACAAGATCACAGGCACAGGCAGCTGAAATGACTTTCCTCCGTAGGATGGCTTGGCTCTACTTTGATAATGGGGTGAAAAGCTTGGTCATCTGGAAATAACTCGGAGTAGAGATGCTGATCTTCCACATCGAGAGGATCCTGATTTGGGGCTCGGGCATCCCGTCTGGATGGTTCCTGAATACCTCCCCGAGGACGTTCAGAGCACGTACGACCGGCAGTTGGCCTCCGGGAAGACCCAGGGCATGTTGGAGAGACTCTGTCTGGGAATGAGTCCTCAGGCCGTTTCCCCAGTCACCTGACTCCGGATAAGCGGACTAAGATGGATGGATCATTGGAAGAATCCCAAAACCTCGCACTACTAGTGGAATACCCAAAGGACGCACTGAAAGACCTCTTCCTTACACAGTCATTCCAAATTCAACCTTCAAAAGGGTTTATTGATTACAAAAATAAAGTTGCTGTTTGAAGGCAGAACCTTTTCAATTCTAAAAGACCAAGTAATCTTTCAGCCCCCAGGACTGTATAAATAAAATAAATAACAAAATATTACAAATGTGATACTTTAAATTAATTATTTTGTTTAATAATATTTCATTTCATTTCATTTTTATTTATCTCCTTCATTCAATCAATCAATCAATCAATGTTTATTTATATAGCCCTAAATCACAAGTGTCTCAAAGGGCTGTCATTGATGTGCATCTTTGATAGACAATTATACCACAATTATTCAGTTATACAGTTACACATCAATGCCTGAGAAGGAGCAGGATGAAGAAAAATCTTATATTTTCCTGCCCCCTTCGACCTAATACGCAGTCTTACTTAATGATGTATAAACCAACAATTACATCCAAATATAACATGATATATAAACCATCAATTTCATCCAAATATAAGAAAAAATATTCAAATAATAATCACTGCATAACATAAATTAATTTCCATACTTAGATAATAACAGACCAATTGTAATGTTACACAGACCACATAACTTCCTGGCAGTAAACCAGCAATTGTTTTTCTCAGGTTTCTCCATGTTTACATTTTCACACTCTGCGCTATTTTGTTACACTTTATTAAACTTATTTACGCACCTTAATTTAAATATGTCATTGTTTAGTGTCTATTGTGATTTAAAAATGTTGTTTACATTGATAGTGTTTTCCATGGTTGTGTTGACATTGCCTTGATAGCTGAAGGGACTATAATCAGAGGAAGGTTACATTTGAAATAAAAATGTTTACATTTAATATATTTTTTTCCTGGTCCATATTTTCCAAAGGTCATAGAAATATAAACAATTGTCGATATTGATCAGTATAAAAATAAAAATAAATGGTGATACAGTTTTCAGCCCTAGTTACAACTGAGTACAGCTGCAGCCCATACAGACCACAGCAGAGACTCAGATATTCCCTATGGTGAAGAAACACGGCTTTATACAGTATTTTGCAATTATTATGGTTACATGGAAATTCATGATATCACATTTTGATGTACTGTGTGTAAATATCTAACAATTCTGAAATAATGGACGTCACAGTTTGTGCATGTTTGCCTATGGACCGTAAAGCAGCAAGGTTTTAGTTACACTGGGATTGCATAAAAATAGTCCAGCTGTATGTCATGTATATAGTATTGAATGTTTTTTGTATGTCAACTCAAGAGCACTCTAAGGCTTTGGTCTTTCCAGAGCTAATTTACGGCTCAGTATGACATCATGGCAAAAATGTGACCCCTCGTGAGTCAGGAAGGCACGAATGACGTCAGCGGCGACTGTGGCCGCCTAAGTCGACAGATAGCAACGTGCGGCGAGATCGTTTTTTTCCCCTGCCGGATAAGATGGACAAGAGGACGAGGCAGCTGGAAGAAAGAAGAGCTAAAGTCTGACTTCTAGCCAATCCTGAGATTTATTTCAGTGATGAAATGACCAGTGGAAACGAGGATGCCAACTGTAACTATTGAGCAACAACCCGGGGCTGGAACACACCTCCTGGTCAGAAGAACCTTGTGCAGGTTTTGGGCATGCATCTATGTCACGTTTGGTCCCAAAGGCATTGGTGTTAAACGTGCAGCGAGGCCCTATTAGCAAACAGGGGTGATGATGACTCACTGGGATGTTGTGGGGAAACAATGGGATACTTTGTAAACAGCAACAAGACCATTTGGACAACTTTAGCGTGACGAGTGATGGTCCTTCAAGCCAAAGCATTGCGCAACACAAGTGGACTCCATTAAATCAAGCATGTGTCTTCCATCAGCACTCCTTCTTCCGACTGAGTATAAATCTACTTTTTTTTGCTTCAGCTCTCAACAAACACGAGATTTAAGACATGGGGCCTTTTTTGTGGTGGGACCCAAACCATAGAACACTGCCCTTAATGTCAAAAGAGCCCCCACAGTCGGTTGTTGACAGTCTTAAAATCATCTTTAATTATCTGGCTTTTAACTCAGCGAGAGTCTTTTATTGTGTTTTTATAATGTGTAGCACTTCGGAAACTTTTTCTGCTTGTAAAATGTGCTATATGTATGAATTAAATTTAATACCTATCAAAATAATATTTAATACTGTAAGTACCAAAGCAATTCCATAGGGTCCCTAGATCAGGTCTATTTAAATGCATAATGAAGAGGGCCGCAGTTTCAAGAGCCCAAGGGGCTCAGGGGCTGGACATCAAAATGTGGATGTTTCATCCGAAAGTGCCTCCGCGGGCTATACTTCTTTATATTACAAAGTAAACACATCGGCTTTCACACTGCACTAGGGATGATGTTCGAAACCGGTTCTCCCGGTTGTTCGATAAGAAAAGAACCGTTCGATAAGAAAATAACCGATTCCATGGACTCGAATCCCTTTTTGAGAACCTGTTCCCGTTATCGAGGCCACTATAGTAAAGAAAAAGAGTTGGTTCTTTATTCGAATCCCTGGGAACGAATCCCGTCCCACAAGAAATGCCCTGTGGGACATCACAGGAAATGAGGTAGCTCAGTCATTAGACTGAGCTACGTCATTTCCTGTGATGTCACACAAGCAGGAAAAATAATGGACCGGAAAAAACGCCTCAAGGCATGGCTATTCACCTATAGTGATCACAGAGACAGGTTGTTTTTGTGTTACTGTATATATTTGTTTTTCTGAAAAATCCCACCTAATATACTTTGGGTAACAACAGTCAATATTTATTTATTTAATTTTTTTAGGGGGGTAACAGTCAATATTTATTTATTTATTTTTCTTATAAAATAAAAGTGAGCTTTTGTTAAACCAAATATTGTGGGGTTTTTTATATACAACAACCTATCTGGATTCGATAAGAGCATCGATAAGGAATCGGTTTGATAAGAGAATTCGATAATGGGCTCGAACGCGATAATTTCTTTTCAAACATCATCCCTACACTGCACCGTCAATAAATTCATTATTCTGCCCAGTGTGTGAAGCTAGTTAAGAGTATGAAGAAAAAGAAGCTCCAGTTTTTGTTGAGAATTGATGCTCCCTCTTTTGAATTATTTTCCTTCCTTAGTTGTGTTTCTTTACACTTCTTCCCTCATTTAGGTTTGTAAGACTGAATATATAAACATAAAATAAACATACATGTATAACGTCTATTGTGTATTTTACATAATGTCCATTGTGTATTTTACATAAATAAAATAGGGTTGGTGTTAATATATTCACACATTAAACTACAAATGTTTACACATGTAGAAATTACGCAAAATTCACACACCAAACAGTGTATGCGACTTATCACTATTAGCGTTGTAGTCCTCTACTGGTCAAATTTAGCGCTATTATTAAACGATGTTCGATCGTTACTCTCAGACAAAAAACACGACCACTAATACAAAAGACATCATGAAGTCAGCAATTTCAATACAAAACAAACTAAATATCTTTATGCACAAATTATATCTACTATATACTACTATGGGGCGGCATAGCTCGGTTGGTAGAGTGGCCGTGCCAGCAACTTGAGGGTTCCAGGTTAGATTCCCGCTTTCGCCATCCTGGTCACTGCCGTCGTGTCCTTGGGCAAGACACTTTACCCACCTGCTCCCAGTGCCACCCACACTGGTTTAAATGTAACTTAGATATTGGGTTTCACTATGTAAAGCGCTTTGAGTCACTAGAGAAAAGCGCTATATAAATATAATTCACTTCACTTCACTTCCAAATGTTTGACTGAGTTTCGTGATGAAGCTTACACGCTGGGATTTCTACCATTGTAGCTCCTTGTCTGGATCGATGTGTCCGTCGCTTAAAACAGTGGTCCCCAACCTTTTTGTAGCTGTTTTCAATTTCAATGCTTGAAAATTTGTTTCCACGGACCGGGGGGGGGGGGGGGGGGTTATGGTATTTATATATATATATTTTTTTGGTCATAAAAAAATACAAACATGTGTGCTTACGGACTGTATCCCTGCAGACTGTATTGATCTATATTGATATATAATGTATATATTGTGTTTTTTATGTTGATTTAATAAAAAATTACAAAATAAAAATAAATATTTTTATTTCTATTTTTTTAAATTTCTTGTGCGGCCCGGTACCAATCGGTCCACGGCCCGGTACCGGGCCGCGGCCCGGTGGTTGGGGACCACTGGCTTAAAAGGTCCACCAGGAAACAATGACTCGTTGTCGACCATTCATACTTTGTTGTCCAGTCGTTGTTAAATGTCTGTTTTTTGCTATTTATTCAAATTTTTTCTGGGTTGAATGAGTACTCGCCCCACGGCTGTTGCCCCCTATGGGGTGGCGGGAGTACTGCATACATGATCAACCCTAGTTTGAATGGTTTCATCAAGCCTATTTGGGTGATGTTCCACGGGCCAAATGAAAAGCTTTGGGCCGCCAGTTGAATGGGAATGCCATAGTGTCCCTACGTCATGCCATGTACATATTTTCATTTTTACATGATCAAAATAGCTAAAATGCTATCATTTGGCATATTAGCACCCTGAGGCATAACACTAAGTACCAGGTTAATTCTATAGTGTCCTTACATCATGCCAGAGATTTATTTGTATTTTTATATGATCAAAATAGCTAATGTTAGCATGACAGCACATGTTAAGATAGTACCGATTACCAAAAGTACCAAAGTGTCTGTACATCATCTTATGTAAATGTTCATATTTTTATGTTTGTCAAAAAGCTAGCATGCTAATGTTAGCATAGTAGCACATAAAGATAGTACCAAGTCATGCCATCTATATAATTATCTCGCTGTAGCGACTTCTTAAAGAGTTGTTTTACAAATTCTGATGATTTTGTTATTTTGCACTAAAAAGAAAACATACTTCAAAACATGTATCTAATCAAATTCACAAAAAATAAAAAAATGTTGGTCCTGTCAATCAGGTGTCCCTTATTTGTTTTTCATGAAGTTAGCAACCTTGGCACCCCAGGTTGACAAAAATCAATCTTATTTGTGTTAGCTTGTTATCAACTTCTGCAATCAGCAGTGTGCAGTAGAGCAGTTGGTCTTAATGACTGACAGGTTTCTGGTATTTCATAGCTAAATAAATAGCTTATTGGAAAGGTTGTATTCACTGAATAAAAGTTTGTCAATCAACATTCTAATTTCTTGTAGGAAATAGTTTAAAGGGTACCTGTCGTCAAAGTCGAGCCGCCCATGACCTTGGTGGAGATGAAGCTCTGCTCGTAGACCACGTTGGACAGCGAGTCCTCCAGCTTGCCTACTTGACCTTGAACGGCATGAAGATCACCTCGTATGCTCTCCATGTCGGCGCTGCAGTTGAGAATATGGCCCTCCACGCCGGTCACTTTGTTCTCCAAAGCATGCAGAGCAGTCTTGGAGGACTCTTGACATGTGTTCTTTCCCTCAACCGAGCAGATCCGATCCAACGTGTTCACTCTGTCCAGCAAAGACTGAAAAGATCCCCTGAGAGTGTTCACTTCTTCTTGGACAACATCCAGACGGTCTGTCTGAAGTCCAGACTGAAGGTTGGAAAATCTGTCCTCCATTGACACCAGCTTGTCCTCCAGACTCTCTCTCAGGTCTTTGATGGCTTTTGCTTGTTTTAGTTTCAGGTTCTGCTCTACCACAGATGAGTTCACGAGTCCCCTTGTAGTTTCCGGGGGAGCACCGGTTTTATTTCCACACTCCACCAGCTTGGTCCTTAAGTCCTGGATTTGGTCACGGAGATCGCTTTCCTTAGAGTCCATGAGCTCAGTCAGGCTGAGGTAGTGGTCTTCCTGGCTGTCGCACAGGTCCTGCACGGACATGATTTTATAGTCGCACGAGTTCTTCAGGTCACCCAGTTTGATGTCTAAGCCTTCCATCATCTCTTTCCTCAGGGCACGGATGTTCTCATCCACATAGGTCTGCAGGTCAGCAGCACCTGAGGACTGCGCCGCAGAAGGGTCGCAGGACTTGCAGACTTTGGTCAAAAGGTGAATTTGGCCATCATGTTGGTCAACACGCTCTTCTAGATGGTTGAAGGTGCTGCTCCTGTTCTTCACTTCATCTGCCAGCTGGTTGATCTTGTTGAAAAGCTTGTCCGTTGTTGCCCGTCGATGGCTCTCTGAGGGGAAGTCCATGGTTTCCGTCTCTGGACCCCGTACACTGGCGGGCTGCCTGAACTGGTCCAGTAGAGTGTGCAGAATCTTGCTGGCATCCTCTTGAAAGTCCAGTCTCAGGTTGGAGGACATGTCCGTTATTCTGGCCTGCATGTCCAGAACCATTTGGGAGAGTCGCTGCACCTCCTCTCCCAGGTGCTGTGCGTCGCCATGACCTCGCGGCACACTCGTCTGACCTTGCCACGGATGCGTCTTCTGGTTGTCGGTCTGTTCCTCTGCAGCGAGAAGAAGGCAACAAAAGGTTGGAAGTTGTCCCGCTCTAGAGTGGAACCTCGATTGATGTATTCGCAACCTTTTTCGGTTTACAAACGTTTACATCGCGCCAAATATGCCTCTGTGTGCGAACCAAGTCTCGGTGTACGAACGCTCCATTCAATCCTTTTACCTGCCATTTTGATGACATCACTTCTTGTACACGTGGGCAGGACCATCTTAAAGAGGCAGGGTCCCCTGCGTCACATCCTGTTTACAGCAGCCATTTCTACTACAAAGTGGCCTAGTGGTTAGAGCAGACCTGGGAAAATTAAGGCCCGGGGGCCACATGCTGCCCGTTAAGCTTTTCAATCTGGCCCGCCTGACATTACCAAATAATTTTTCTAGATCTTTAAGATGGAAACTCTAGCTGCCATTATGATGTGCAGTGATGTTTTCACATGACCGTAAGTCTTGAACTATACAAAGTATTTCAATGGTTGGAATCTGCCCTTTCGCATGATATACTAGTTACTATGGTCATCTAATTAGTTACTATGGTCATCTAATTAGTTACTATGGTCATCTAATTCACAGCAGCTCAGACA